>NC_048314.1:15717812-15752374 GCF_013100865.1 Trachemys scripta elegans
TCCACGAAAGCTTATGCTCTAATAAATTTGTTAGTCTCTAAGGTGCCACAAGTACTCCTGTTCTTCTTTTTGCGGATACAGACTAACACGGCTGTTACTCTGAGAGAAGTAACAGTGGAGCTTTTCCTAGAAGCTAGGACAAGAACATGAGAGAATGAACCTTCAAATCTTCAGCTCCTAGCTGTTGAGAAGGCCTGAAGTTTCCTCTTCCAGAGGCTAAAATTGAGAGGCAGGGGATCTGGGCTAACCTTTGACTATCCTTGTAACCTTTGCTGATAGGTTTTGTTCTCCAGTTAATTTTTCTAACCCTGGATTATACAGATGTCCATTACGAAAGGGCGGGTGTACATGCTAACAAGGTTCTGATGCACGCACGCACTGAAATTTCCACTTATGGCTGGAAATCTGGACAGACAGTCCAGTTTGAACTCACTGAAGTTAAAAAAGACACAACAGCATGAATGCCATATTGTGACTTGAAAAGTAATCCACTCATGGAGGTGACTACAGTCCCAATGCCATCTGGTGATTTCTGTTACATAAGCAATAACACACAGTGAGGCATGTGTTATAATGAGATAAAAGCACGGTGTTATCACGTTATAACCTTTATTCTAAAATGCTTCAAGGGTGAGACAAACATTTTATAAACACATATATAGTTTTTAAATTTACTTGGCGAAGGCAAGTAAAATAGATATTCTGTGTATTTACGCATTCGGGTGAATTTCTTTCTTTTTTTTTTTTTTTTTTTTGAAGCAGGTGTAGGCAAGTATTTTAAAACAGAGGTTTGGGAATTCCCTTTCCGAGTTCTGTTGCAGACTGCCACTTCTATGATTTTAGTCTCTTAATCCCTCTTGCTTTAGTTTATTAATCTGTATGTTGGGTATAACACATAAGCACTTTGACTTGTTGCACTCTTCAAAGGACCCAGGTATTTAATCTTAAAAGGAGGAAGTTTAAATTTGAATGTAAAAGAGAAAATCAAAAACCCTCTCAAGTTACAGCCCCCTTGTCATAGCCTAGAGTGCATCCACTGGATGTGGAACCTCTGTGATTGTGCCAGCAGAATGTAATGAAACAACCCAGACTTTCTCCTAAAGCTGCAGCAGCATCTGTCACAGAGACTCAGGGTGAAGTGGCCAGAATGCTGAAATTCCTGCAGGCTTTTAGGTTCCCCAAAGGATCCCAGACCTCATTATGCTGGCTTTATTCTATATTCAACTAAAACTAGATTTAAAATATATTTCAAGAATTTCCCTCCTTAAAGTATGTTTGTATTATTAACTGAGGTTGTGGAAATAATCTTTTAATGTATATAATGTGGATGGTTTCCTCCTTCATGAGTGGTAGTAAAGAGCATATAATTATCCGATAGTCTCTCTATATAAAATCATTTGGCTTTAAGGTTGTCACTTGATTTTAAATAAATCCATGTGCTTCCTGTAGCTGCTGCTGCTATTAGTCTCTTCCAGATCCATTTTCTGCTAAGTTAACTTATTGTATGGAGCCTTTCCTAACAGTGAAAGGAAGAGAGGAGCAAAAACAGCAGAGGAGAAAGGACATGGGAAGATGAAGTGGTCAGAAGGGTCTTGAATTGAACTGAACTCTTACTGTCTATAATTTTCTAAGAGCTTTGCCATATGTAGGGAAACAAATGTCAGCCATTCTCCCGGCATGTGTCAATTGCTGTACAGAAGTATTTCCAGTCATAACCGGTTTGCAGGAGGGAAGCAGGGATACATACCCACACGTACACAAATCCTGATTTTGTACACCCCTGTGCTGGGAATCTGGGTTTCACTGGCTGTTAGTCAGTCATGAGGAAGGAAGTATTAATACTATATAAACTAAATATCTTCTGTCCCTTTTTCTTTTTGTCCCTAGGACTGGGTTTAATTTTGGTGCAGCCACGTCCACTGCATCAACACCACCCAGCCTTTCTGCCTCACAAGGTAAATTGTGTGAAGTGTGAAATAACATCTTTTCTATTTCTCCTCTAGATGATTACTTAATGCCGTCTTCATGCATACAGTTGTGTTCTGTTGCTGCTTTTTTGTTGTTAAAACTGCAGTAGTTGCAATAATATTGTGTATCCATATGCTGGATTAAGCCATGTAATAGGCAGGAATCCAGGCCACGTGCCTTTCAATTAAGAGTAAGCAAAATACTTGTTCTCAAGAACAATTAGTGAAGTATTAGCATATGAAAAGGGCAGTATCTGAAATTATTTCCTCTACTATCTTTAATCGGCAGGCTTTAAAATGGCATAGGTATAGGTGGCTGGCTGCCAAGTGCCATCAGCCTTAAGTAGAACGTGTACATGGTGAGTGATTTGGAACGGTTTATAGCCGCATGCTTCTCAGAAGCTGATGTGAAAAACAGGCAGGCTGCCTCTCCTACTTAATCCTTTGGTAGATAATATTTACCAATAACTACCTGGATGGAAGAGCACCTGCTGTATCAGTGTGCAATTATTCCATCTCTTTCAAGGGGGAAGAACTGATTTCATTTAATCTTCAACTTCCAGATCAAGGTCTTACAAATGTGGATAAATAACGGTGGTGAAGGGGGATTGGAAGGTTCAACAGGTCTAATGAACTATTTGTAGTGCATTACACATGAGTAATTTCAGTTCCTCATGATACTTTCCCTGGGTCAGCCAGAGAACCCTAGCTTTGGTTAGCTATTTATGGTGGAGATGGGAATTGAGTGAAGAAAATTGGTAAGGACCTTAAAATTTCATGAGGAAATAAGTCATACTAATTCAATGTCTGTTACTAGTATATATTAATCTGTATCACTTTAACCTTTTAATTTATTTTAAAAAAATGGGTCAGTAAGGGCAGAGAAGAGAAATTAGGGCTTCTCAAAGGTCCCAAAACTACTTGGTCTTTTTATTGGCTGATCCCCATGTCAAGTCTCTTACGCTCTGTCTGTCTAAATACCACAAAACTAATAGATAATTTAAGGATATTGTACCATATATGTATGTCCAAAGTAGGCATTTACAGTCAAGGCATAGAAATGTGATAAAATATATAAAATATACAATCAGACTGAAAATTTTCTGCATACTAAATTGCACATTGATAACTATATATTGAATAAATGTTATTACATTTGGGAGCTTTTCTTCAGTATTTCAAAGATTAGAATAGACTAGATAAAAGTGGCTAATGCTCTCTATATAGCTAAGATTTTATATAAAAAGACTTAATTCTGTAGAAAACTTGGCAACTTCCAGAAAACAGCTTTGTGACCCAACCTTAGCTGAGAGCCACTGCTTTAGACTACCAGTTCTTCACTGCATGCCAGAACTTTTTGCTAAGTACATAAAGGGTATAAAAAGTGGAGGTAACTGCAAGATGTACTGTAGTAAAGAGAGTGGGCTTTTTAGTTAGATAATTATAACGATTGAAAAATGAAGGAAATAAGAGCACGTAAAATGGCTATAAGCCTATCTATAATGAAATGGGCCTCAGATATAGCCATTGTTACTCTCATGAAAGCGGGGCTTGAGAAGGTGGCAGGGATAGTTAATCATCTGATAGTCATGAGACTGTAAAGTCTTTGAGGTAGGAGCATTTTCTTCATACCTGTCTGTAAAGCACTCAGCATGCTGGTACTATACAGATGATAAATGAGCATTGCAACCTGTAACTCTTTTTAATTCCTTTTATGTCTCTGTAGCAGTGACAGCCCCTGCTAAAGAGTCAAGTCAGCCTGACGCATTTTCACTTGGTGGGGGTACTAAATTTGGAACAGTTCCTGAGAGCTCATTTACCTTTGGGTCCGTCAAGCCAGCCAACGTTTCAGGAGTCTCCATGACGAGTGGCTCTTCTGTAGATGCCACCCAGACGAACAGCAAACCTGCCCCGACTGCCACTCCTGTTCCCTCCACAACCTCTGGCAAACTGGAAGTCCTTCCATCAAAGCCGGGAGATAATTTATTTCAGAGTAATATGGCTGGGGAAACTCTTGGGAGCTTCTCAGGATTAAGGGTTGGTCAAGCAGATGATAACACCAAAGTCAATGTTAAAGTTCCATCTACCAACGTTGCTGGTGGACAGCCAACTAAAACATCTACAATACCTTCTGGATTTACCTTTAACAGCCCTCTGCAGTTAGGGAAACCCGTGGAAGCCACTTCAACATTAGTCATGGCCACCAGTACAGCATCCACATCAGTCAGCACAAATACCACAGGCAGCATATTTGGCAATGTCCAGTTAACCACCACAGGGTCTTCTGGGGTATTTAGTCTTGGAGGATCTTCAGGTGGCGGCAAGCCTGCTTTTTCATTTGGCCTTCCACAGGCAAACAGTATCACAACATCCACCTCTGTACCTGCAACTCTCCCCACTTCAGCATCCCTGTCATTTGGAAGTCTTTTGAGTTCAGCGCCAACTGCTGTATCCCCAGCAGCTTCTAGTAATGGTGCAGGGGATGTCAAGCCACCACCTTTGTCTGAAAAGCCACCTGAAGATGAAGTACTAACAACTGTGTCTGCACCTCTAACTTCTCAGCCACAAATACCCCAACCACAATTACAGCTCTCCGATTCTGTTAAAGACGAACCTGCTTTATCTCCGTCTGTAGCAGGAGATGCAGATGTTACAGGTCCTAGCACCTCCTTGACTCCTTCCACAGATACAATCTCTACAGCTACCTGTGCTACTGAGTCTAAGGCAGAGGCACTTCCTCCAGTCTCTACCTCTGCCCCGCTGGACCAGAACATTTCAGTGACCACAGCTGCAGCAGATGTTGTCATCGCCCCTTCTGCAGAAATTACAAGCCCGTTGGCTACCACCACAGATATTGATACATCAGTTCAAAGCCCAGCTGTAGGTACTTCTGTATTTGGGACTGTTTCTTCAAGTTCCTCAGTGTTCTCTCAGCCTCCAAATTCCAGTTCTTCTTCGGCCTTTAGTCAGCTTGCTGGTGACACCACCACCACCACCCCTTCCACTCCTGTTTTTGGACAGCTAACAGCCGCTACCACAGCATCTTCTCCATTTGGTCAACACACCGGCAGCACTGTCTCCACCACTGCAGCTACTACTCAGGTAGCTGGCTCAGGGTTTGGCACATCTGCTTTTGGCACAGCAGCTGCGGGTGGCTTTGGTCAACCAACATTTGGGCAAGCACCAGCCTTTGGACAGCCAGCAAGCAGTTCTTCAAGTGGTTTTACCTTCACTCAAACTGGGTTTGGGACAATGCCTGTTTTTGGCCAGCCGTCTTCCTCCACCACAACTTCAAGCGGTGGGAATGTCTTTGGAGCACCATCTAGCACCAACAGTCAGAGTTCTTTTTCTTTCGGCCAGCCATCTGCCAGCACTGGTGGTGGACTATTCGGGCAAAGCAGTGCTCCGGTTTTTGGGCAGAGTGCTGGCTTTGGACAGGGTGGATCAGTGTTTGGGAACAACGCTACTGCCACCACCACTACATCGTCTTCTGGATTCAGCTTCTGTCAAGCTTCAGGTAAGAGCGAGTGGTGATGATGGGGTAGTCTAGTTAGAATACAGCTGTCAGGTTGAGGTAGGCGAGCAGTATTTCCTAGGAAAAACTAGGACTAATTTTGATGCCTTCTGCTGGCAGTGGACATAGCAACTCCAAAGGTATGTGTGAGACCTGCAGTTGGAAGCTAAACATTCTGCTTTAATCCTAATCATTTCAGTGGAAGCTCTGTTTAAATAAAGAAGTTCCAGTTTAGGTTCCCATTCCTAACTATACCTTGACATGATTCTGAGCAGTGTACTGTGCTGCTCATTGACCAATAATTCAAGTGTTTTGGATTCACTGTAGTCTCAAATTACAAAGAATTAAATGGCTATTTAAGGACTTCAGAGCATTACATTAAACAGAGGTCTAAGGTAAGCCTGTAACAGTGAGGAAATTAATACAGCTGAAGAACCCTCTTAAGTGAACTGTATTGCATACATGTAGTCAGAGCATATAGATGTACTGTTACATCAGGAGCTGAGGGACTAAACCAGATACATTTAGCCACCCCAGAGCAGTGGGTTAATGAGGATCTAGTCATCTAGCTAAGTATGCTTTTGCTTTATGAAATGTCTTGCAAATAAACAAGGGGGGAAATGTGGCTTCAGAGTCCCTGCCTGTGCAGATAAATTGAATATTTACACAGGCCAGAACCTTGTTTGCCAGTCTTTCTCTTGTTACCTATGTTACTAAAGCAAATAGCTTTTCTGTTCAGGCAGGGTTATAGCCTTCTGAGAGCCCTGAATGAAAGGTGCTAAGTGCAAAGTAATATTAGATAAAATGTATTTCCAACAAAACTAATTAGCCTAATTTAATTATAACAGATGGGACTGTAGGAGACCTGCCTCTTGCATTAACTATAGTAATAAAGAATACTTAAGACTCGGGGAAGTGAACTCCTACTAAAGGAAGGTGCTTCTAATTATAGAAACTGCAAATCTTATTACAAAGTATGTATTTAAGTGAACTGGGAAATGGAGTCAGGAGTTCTTTTTAATCAAAACATTTCATTATCTTTAACTGGAATCTTTAGGTAACAAAGCTCAGATCCTCTCTACACGAGGGAAATCAAAATCCTACAGCATTTGTTCATAGATTGCAGCATTACAGTGACGTTAACAGAAATCCAATCGGAAATTCAGTACTGTTAGCAACAGCCCAAACACTAAAACAGATTTTATTTCCTGTTTGTTTTAAATGGGGGAGAGGGGATAATAACTTTCAAATAAAATGTAAATAACACTTACCCTTATGTGTTATACCATTCATGTGTTGGTATGTACCTAGTCACTTCAGCTCCATTTGGTGATAACCTTTACGGTATTATAAAGTTAAAACTGAAGTATCATTTGGATCTTGAAGTGCATTGCTCCTTTTTACTGGAGTCTCTGTATTACTCTCTTCTGAAGTACTGAATGGCAGTCCCTTTTAAATTGTCTGGTACCATAGTATTGCACGAGATGGAATTATATCGGAGCGTCTTTTCCCTTTCTTCTTTGGCCAGGTTTTGGTTCCAGCAACACAGGTTCCGTGTTTGGACAGGCAGCCAACACTGGGGGCGCTGTCTTTGGCCAGGTAACTACTATGTGTGTTGTCTCTGTGTACGTGTCAGGGCCCTGTACTTGCAAATAGACTGGTCCAAAGAACTTTGGTTGTAGCTAGCCAAATAGAACCTGTTTTGTAGTCAATGAATAAAAACTATCCAAGGCTATATCAGTAATGTTTGATTATTCAGGGATGTACCACTATGGCATCTGAGTGAGAGGACATAGCCTCTGCCCCTTCTGTGGCATGCATAGACTCTTGCGCAAGACAGAACCATTTGAAGCAGACAACAGAACAAAACAGTGTGAACAGGTGTCAACAGGCATACCATGGACTCATTATGCACCTGCTCCAGGGAAGGGCCGGTGAGCTGTGTATGGAATTGCTGGCTAGGTGCAACAGTGGTAGGCCCTTCACTACTTGCAGGGATTGCACTATGTAGATGAGAGACAGGGTGGCTAGTGTGGATCTGATGCCCCATTGCAGCTTGCCCTAGTGTGTCCAACCTGGTGCAAGTTACAACTGTACCATTCTCCAGGGTCAGTAAAGCTTGAGAGAGACCTAAGCAGATGCTGATTTTGTTCAACCTTAGGAGACCAGCTTCTTAGCTCCTCATCCCTTTTGTATCGCTATTGTGAATAGAAATAGCTCAGTCAAAATCAGCAGCATATATGTGCTTTTTTTTTACAGCGACCTATAATGCTTTCTTGCCGTGTGCCCTTTGTCTTTTTTTTAGCCATCATCCAGTTCCAGTGGGAGTTTGTTTGGGTCTGGAAGTGGTGGAAGAAGTGGAGGTTTCTTCAGTGGCCTCGGAGGAAAGCCAAGCCAGGAGGCAGCCAATAAAAACCCCTTCAGTTCTGCCACTGGAGGGTTTGGATCTGCAGCTTCCCAGAGTAAGTAAAGGAAATGAGTGTAAATGTACTGAGCTCCCATCTTGCTTTTGTGGGGGTAGTTTTGTCCTTGGGTAATTTCCATGATGGCATGAAAGACCTACTGAGCAACAGAGGGAAGTGGTTGGAGGGGGATGTGCTGGAAGGGGGGCGCTGTACCTTTCCAAAGTCTACTTTCCTTTTGCAGTTTTGTGCAAAATGAACAGGGAAATATTCCAAATAGCCATGTGCACAGAGAGAAGGCTGAAAACAGCGTGCATATTTTGTAGGGATTTTCAGTACCAAAATATAATTCTTCAAAATTCAGTGCTGTAAGTTCTTACCAGTGAACTTCAGCTTTTAAGTTGGATGTTCAAACCTTGTTTATTTCTCCTCTGCAGTATGTTTTACTTACTGCAGAGTCCCACAGTTACCACTCTATTCTCCTGTGATTTTGATTTCTTGCATTCTTTTGTTGATCTGTCATTTTGTAGCTGGAAACTGCAAAAATTCTTATTAAAATATTTATTCTTGCTACTAGTGGTAGAGGAGCCAGGAACCTGCCTTTCTCAGGGTATCTTCGCAGTCGTTTTCATATTGATGTGTGATACAAGATATATTTAGGAGCCAAGCAGGAGCACTGCACTAAAATACAACAGATGTATTCAGTGTATGAGTCCACTTACTATTCAGATCCCAGGCAGTTCTGTACAAACATCCCGTCTCTTTTAATCCATAGACTAAAGGTGATCCTGGTGATTTTACTTTGAAATCTAGGAATGAGTAAGCAAGGATGGAAAATGAGGTTATCTTGAAAGACTGTGAAGTCCCTTCTGCTTTAGAAAGCTAACATCTCCACTGTTGGGTCAGAAGGCTGGATTTTTTTTTTTTTAACACCATATGGATGTGCAAACCCTTAGGTGCCGCTAACAATTCATAAGCATTTCCAGTACCAGTATAATTGCACTCATTCTGGACAAGTGTTCTGGTCCACTTTAAAACATTTCAAAGCTAGTGTAGCTGGGTCACATAGCTGCAGACAGTCCTCCCCCTTTCACCCAACAAGGTTTTGCTTTTTAAATTTAGAGAGAAATTATAGTTCAGATTTTATAAAGAGAGAGAGAGAGAGAGCGCGTTTAGTGTCTGAGTAAAAGTGAAAAAGGAAACTTGAAAGTGGGAGCTATTGAGTGGAAGTGAGGGATGCTCTGCAACACAGCTTTCTGTGGAGGTTTAGTTGGGGCCTGTTAACGACAGTCTAATCTACAGCAAGCCATGCAGCCTTCTGACATGCATATCTACACCCATCTCCAAGTGCTAGCCTCTTTTACGGTATTGAGTTCAGCATAGCTTGATTTTTAAGGACCTTCTCCTGACTTGTACTGAAGAGACAAGTTGACGTGCCCTTCTAAATAGCTCTTACTTTCATAAGCATAAAATGCACAGGTCATTTAATGACCCACTTTTCCCCCAGGGTGACTGCCCATCAAAGTGGAGTTGTTTACTGTACGGGCTTGTACATTTTTCAAGGCCAAAACCACCTTCTGGTGGAAAGTTCAACTCTCACATTGCTGGGTTGTGGTTCTTGAAGTGCTGTGTGTATAGTTTGATTCCTGCCACTGGTTAGCAGGGATAACATTTTTTAAAAGCACTTACAGCCACTTTCAGAAGTAACTTAAGTATTTTGAAAGTCAACAGGATGTAGGTTCCTAAGTAACTTTTGAAAACTTGATCTTAATATCCCCTTGGGAAAGGGCAGGAGGAGGGAGGGAGCAAGACCAAAGACTTGTCCTCTTGTTTGAATATTTTACTTTGTAATGTGCTCAGATACTACATGAAGAACACAGTAAAAAAATCTAGATAGAGGTTTACAATGGCATGAAATCCAGTCTCATCTAACTTGCATTTCAGATGTTACTCCTTGGAATACAGTTTGGGTGATCTGTGTCCTTTTGCTCCCTTCTTCCACTCCTTTCTCCCCCCTACCCCCCCGGTCTAAGCAAGATCCTTAGATTTTCCCCATTTAGGTGCAGTAGCATTTTTGACCCATTAAGGAAGCAGTAACACTACTTTAGCTGCGAAGGCAAGTCTGTCATTTGAAACACAACCTTGTTAGTACCGCACTGTGTGTGCAGCTGGAGTGGGCGCCTTTTTCTCTCTAATGCCAAAGCCAAAATTTATTACCTTCAGGACTTGAGTCCCACTGTGTGTCTCAAATGGAAAGTACGTTAACTTCATTTTATTAATTAACAAACTATCAGAAATCTATTTACTAATCAAGCAACTGGAGCATGGGGATTGAATGAGTAGCGGAGGGAGAGGTGAATTATTTTCACGGCAAGAGGATTTCAATCCACTGATCTGCATAAATCAATAGGAGAACAAATCCTAGTCATACAAATAGCTGAGGATCGTCAGTAGAAATGAGCAGTATAATATTGAGACGCCATTTTCCTCCTTCAGATGCATTTCTGTATGCATAAGAAAATATATTAAATCTTTGACACAAAATTTCACAGGCCTTCAGTCACTTTTCATATGCAAGATGAGATATCAAAGAAATGATGAAATCTCAGAATGCATTTAATTCACATGGATGTTTTACAGGGCAACAAATGTAGTTAATGGCGTAAAAAGGCGTGGGTTTTTAAACCTATTCAACGTGTTACTCCTGGACAAGCTGTTCTGTCTTGGGGGCTGACTTTAAGCCTGTTCAGGGAGTCATTGCAAGGCATATGCACCCTTTAAGATGCCTTTTAAAGGCCAGTTGTACAGGGGTGATTTTTCATTTCTTTAGAAATCTGCATTATGTTGGTCATGAAATATTAAAACAGAGAATCTCTGGAGGCTACTAAGGATTTAGTAGGCAATTTAGATGTTTGTGTGTATTGAGGAGTGGGAAAAAGCTAATCCGATTCCTCAGAAATTTGTCTCTGGATCTAGTAGTTAGTGCCAGGCTCAAATTGTTGGCTGTTAGTGTAAAGTTTTGTATTGTCAGGGCTGTCGGACTAAAATTGCATTAGTCTGAGTTTTCTGAACTAGCTGGTCTTTATAATTCCCTGTGAAACTGACTGAATATCATGCCCACCAGTCTCCAGAATTGAAAATCAGTTTGGAATACTTGGAGTACCATAACCTTATGCATGTATCTGTTGCAGACTGTTCAGTGGTCTGCATAAGCATGTTAACAAGTACATCTATATTTAAACAAAATTAGAAGCCTTTTTTTCGTATCGACTGTACCTTTTACTAAATTAGTAGCTTCGAGTGTCTTTATTCGTTTTCCCTTGTACATTTGTCCAACAGCTAGCAGGGAAATAGGAGAAGAGGGATCTAGTGGGTAGGCTGGCTGAAAGGGAGCAATGCAGTTGCCAGCAGATGAAAGTAGGGAGGAGAGGGATGCAGCCACATTAGCTCTGTAAAGTTGAAAGGACCATTTAAACCCACTTAAAAAGTAATCTGGTCCCTTCGTACCCTTTTAACAGTCCACCAGCATTAAAGGCTGTGGCTAATTGTTTGTCCTGGCAAGTTCGCCCATCTCTAACTTTAAAATTAATCTTCATGCTAATGGAAAACAAATAGTTCACCAAAGAAGGACTTAGACCCTTCAGGGTCGTTTGACTACTGAAGCCATAAACTGTGTTCTGTCTCATGGAAGATTTAAAAACCTCAGGCCCTGTTTAGCCAGTGAGGTTGTAAGAGCACAAGTGCAGCTGCAAGTTAGACTGCAGTGTGTCATGTCAAGAAATCCTGGCTCTTCCTGCCACAATGGCTAAGAATCTTTAGTGTCAGAGGGGTAGCCGTGTTAGTCTGGATCTGTAAAAAGCAGAGAGTCCTGTGGCACCTTATAGACTAGCAGATGTATTGGAGCATAAGCTTTCGTGGGTGAATACCCACTTCGTCAGACGCATGCGCATGTGGTATTCACCCACGAAAGCTTATGCTCCAATACATCTGTTAGTCTATAAGGTGCCTCAGGACTCTTTGTTGCTTTTTAAGAATCTTTAGTTCTTCAAGTATTTGTCAGTGTGGATCCCAATGTCGATGTGTACATGTGAGTTTGGAATCTTTGGAACAGTTGTGTCCATCAGCCATGTATGCACCCCGTGCCTCCTTGTGCTTCCCTGTAAGGGTGCCTAACTGGCAGAGCAGTCCCTCTGTCCCTTCGTACCACCCATGGTGGTGAGGCGGAAGCTAGCGAGGGTCTGACCTGCTTCAGCATTTGTCTGAGCTTCAAAAAACTATTATGAAAACTGTTCCTCACTTGGGTTAGTTGAGTTATCGATTTTACCATTTAGTTGGACCTTCCAAAGTGGGGGGGAGGGGGCAGAAGAGAGAAGAGACTGTAGGGGGAGACCCACTCTGCAGCAGAGCGAGGTTGTAGAACCATTGGAAGTGGAAACTCCAAGCCTCAGGGTTTAAACCTGCCCTTCAGGCAACCGTCTGTTGCCCCCAATAGGCAAGCATAGCTGATCCCTTCTTCTGCCTCAGGGAAGGACACATTGCTGACAAATGCTCCATTTGCTGCTCCTCCTCCTGCAGCCAAAAATCAAGGGATGTAAGGCTCAAATTGCACGTCCTGGAGCAATCCATGAAGGTGGCCTCAGACCTCGGGGAGATCTCATCCAAGGTGGAACCAAGGAGCATTTCTTCAGCAAATGCCTCAGCAACAAGGCTCACTTCTGGTTCCAGTGAAGAGAGGAGATTAAAAAGAACCATGTCAGCACCGGGAGCGCGTGCACCAACAGGCACCTCCTTGGCATCATAGATGAGACAGACGTCCTTGGCACCGACCCCAGGACAGAGAGACCCCAAACACCGCGTCATATGCTGAGCGCAGCACCTGCAGTGGATGTGCCACCCAGTCTGGCCAATACCAGTACAATCCGCCACCATTGTACTGTTGGTGCTACTGGAGCCCTCTAGTCTGTTATTTCATCCCAAAGAGGGTAACTCAGTATATCGCACTATTATGAGCTCCCCACTGTCCCTCAAGGATCAGTCTACCAGACCTCAGGCAACATCCTCGACTTGTTTCCAAAATGTGCCAGAATGCGCATATGCAAGGCTGCTAGGTGAAACAATCCACTCTTGTTTGTAAAGCACTATGCATTGGACTTGGCTGATAGATCCGATGCCAGATTCAGGAGAACAGTATTCAGATTCCTGGTTGACTGATGAACCGGGCACTCCTCCATCCTGAAGAGGATACTGCTTGCCAGGCACTTATAGGGGGATCCATACTGACCTACTCAAAGAAGAGAGAATGGTTACTTACTCTACATTAACAGCGGTTCTTCGAGATGTTGTAATTCGTGTGGATCCTATGACTTGCCCTCCATCTCTGCGTTTGGAGTCCTCAGCTAACATGGGCTACAAATCGAGGGAACAGAGGGAGGGTCGTGGCTGCTCCAACCTTTATCATCCCTCACTGGAGCATGAGTAGGCACAGGACACATGCAGGGCCCCAAGAGACGGTGCTGTTCAAAAGATTCTGAACTTGTGTGCGAAAGGTGCATTTGCACCTACAGTAGGATCCACAGTGACTACAACGTCTCAAAGAATCAGTTACTCTAGGTCACATAACCATTCTTTTCAAGGCATGAAATCTAGATGGTAAACTTGTGTCACCATGAGTGACTGTTTCCCGTGACCATAATTTCTTATTTGAAGGATTGACTTCCACTTTTTATTGCACTATCACACCAGCTGGTCAACACTGGAGATAACAGTAGTTGCATCTGTCTTGTTGTCAGTGAAGAATGAGACAATGAAGTGGCTACTAGTGCAGTTTATTAGAACAGGGATTAGGACGAACTTGGTTTCTCTCCATAGACTGCCATTTTGGATATAATATTCATTATGTGCTTTTTGGGAACGTGCTTCTTTTTGTCTCTTATGAGCTTCACGAGTATCCTTCATCTCTCTAGATACCTCTAGCTTATTTGGAAACAATGGGGCCAAGACCTTTCGATTTGGCAACTCATCTTATGGAGAGCAGAAACCTACAGGCACTTTCAGTTCTGGAGGCGGGACCGTGGCCGCTCAAGGCTTTGGGTTCTCTAGTCCAACCAAAGCAGGTATTGTATTAACAAACCCGCTATAAACACCCACACTTACTTGTAAGATATTGAGTAGTGTGTTTCAGTAGTCAGAGATCTACACCCCAGACCCAGTGTATGGAAGATCATATGCATGAGTATTGCCCCTGCATGATACTCCACCATATGGTACTGTGACGGGTTGGATCACAGAAACCCCCTTGGGAGCTGCCACCTGATGTGCCCAGACTATTTCTGCCCCTGCTTTCCCTGCCAGCTCAGGACTCCAGCACCCTGTCTTGCTGAGCCAGACACACCCGTCTGCTCCAACACAGACCCAGGGTCTGAATTATTTGCCCCAAAGCTGCAGGTTTACCTGAAAGCAGCTCACAGAAGTGTGCTTGTCTTTAGCACTAGATGCCCAACTCCCAATGGGGTCTAAACCAAATAAATCTGTGTTACCCTGTATAAAGCTTATACAGGGTAAACTCAAATTGTTCGCCCTCTATAACACTGATAGAGAGAGATGCACAGTTGTCTGCTCCCCAGGTATTAATGCATACTCTGAGTTAATTAATAAGCAAAAAGTGATTTTGTTAAATACAGAAAGTAGGATTTGAGTGGTTCCAAGTAGTAACAAACAGAACAAAATAAGTCACCAAGCAAAATAAAATAAAATGCGCAAATCTATGTCTAATCAAACTGAATACAGATAAGATCCTCACCAGTTCCAGAATTCTCCCTTTTACAGACTAATCTCCTTTTAGCCTGGATCCAGCAATCACTCATACCCCTTGCAGTCACTGCCCTTTGTTCCAGTTTCTTCCAGGTATTCTGGGGATTGGAGAGGCTCTCTTGTTAGCCAGCTGAAAACAAAATGGAGGGGTCTCCCAGGGGTTTAAATTGGCTTTCTCTTGTGGGTGGAGACCCCCTCCTCACTCTTATGCAAAGTCGAGCTCCAAGATGGAGTTTAGGAGTCACCTGGGCAAGTCACATGTCCATGCATGACTCTCAGTTTTTACAGGTAGCATCCATTGTTTACATGCTACCTTGAACGTCCTCAAGTAGACTTCTTATGTAGATTGGAGCATTCCAAGATCCATTGTCCTTTAAGTATTTCTTGATTAGATACTTAATTTCAACATTCCTTTCTCCAGGAGCTGACCAAATGCTCTACTAAGGTTATTTAGAAATCAAGCCAGTACACAGCCAACATTCATAACTTCAAATACGAAAATGATACATGCATACAAATAGGATTAATATATTCAGTAGATCATAACCTTTGAGATATGTTAAGGCATGTGTAGCATAAAACACATTCTAAGCATATTTCCATAAAGCCTTATGGGAGGTACCGTCACAGGTACCATCTATCTCCTTCCAAAAAACAGGTCCCAGCAAGTGGAAATTCAGATACTAGATTCAAAACTTAATGATTTAGAACCTGAACTGCACAAAAACACTTAGTAGACTTTATCTTCACAGGGTTCATTGCAGAAACTGCCATTCAGTTTGTAGGGAAGTGAGCTGTAAGTGTTAGTGCCAGGCGTATCTAGCTCACTGACAGTGTAGCGTGCAATGTGATTTATAGAACTTATTGTGAACTGCGTGTTTTTGCCGATTGATGATCCCGAATTCCCTTCTTGTGTAACCCGTTCTGTCATAAACCCATCATGGCCTTGTATGCACCAGAGTCTTTGGTGGGACTTTTCCCAAAAAGTCCAAGTCAGGAAAGCTTCAGATCTACTTTTTTAAAATCAGTCTGACCTTGCTGTTACACATGTGGCACTTTCTCTTCTGTAATTAGTCTGTAGTGAACACTGAAATACAGGGTTCAATCCTTGAGGGGACCATTTAGGGAACTGGGGTAAAAATCTGTCTGGGGATTGGTCCTGCTTTGAGCAGGTGGCTGGACTAGATGACCTCCCGAGGTCCCTTCCAACCCTGATATTCTATGATTCTGTGCTGTTCTGTTGACTATTACGTTCTTGGAAATCTTGCCTAATCCTTTTTCCTATTCCATGGTAATTTGCCTACTACAAACATTGGGAGTAATGGAGACTGATACGAAGTCTGTTTCAACTGAACAAGGTGTTTGCCTTGATAATTACCAAACAAAAATAGAAAACCAAAGGGTTAGACAAAACAAGAATTCTTTCATCTAACCTTAGAATACTCCTCCAGTTGGCACCTTTGCAACTTGGAATTTCCTTGGGAAAAGGCTATACAAAGGTTGACGCCATAGAATTCAGAAATGATGCTCCAACGTACCCCTTACAGAAGTGGTCCTTCATGGGATAGTATTTTAACATGGCAGCCATGGCACTAGTGGTGACTTTGCTTTTGGGTAAGTGAGGTAGCTGATACTGTCAGTTGATGCTACTAGCCTCAGTAACAATGTCCAGTGTTTCTCCTAAATACTACTTTCAGTGTGATAGTGTGTCAAGCATTCTGCCTATCAGGCCAGCCTTGTATCTTTTATCTTGGGTGTTGGAGATAGGTGGTTTCAGTGAATGATTCTCCCCCTCTCCTCCCTTATTGAAGGAAAGGAGATAATTCTCTAACTCCAGTTTCAAAATAAATCTTGAGATGGGATTTTCTGACAGGTTATTGTAGTAGGCGATTTAGTGATGTGGAACCTCCTTAAAGCCCTTTCCACAGCCAAGTCTAGGTGTTAGACACCATAAAAATAGTCTGTAGTTTCCTATTTAATATGGGATGAAGAAGGGGCATGACTTGCTACAGAGCTTTCTTTTTCCTGGTTTGCCGTCTATATATTGCGTGGCCTTCTTATTTTTATGTTCATTAACACACAGTATACAAGAGAGTCTGGTCCAGAACTAAGCTCCAAGGAGCTAGGTAAAGACCTGTCTCTAGAAATAAAGGGTAACCGGATAGCTGATCTGTTTCAATAATTCAGCCCCAGCTTTTATTTTTTCCAGACCTTTGTGTTTACAACCAGACAGTATCCATTCTCTTGGCCTGGACTGGAATTTCACTCAGGGTATTAAAATGCATGGTGTTATCCCAAACCTCCGCCTTAATCGAACAAACCAGCACGTGCCCTACGAGATCCATGTAGTCCGTTCTAAACAGGCAAACAGCATCAGCAGAGTGAATGTAGAGCAGAAAAATCCTAATAAAAGGTTTTTATTATGTTGTGTAGAAGGAGGAGGTTAAGACACTGAATGGGACCTTGAGGCCTAGTTTAATTCTTGGCTCTGCCACTGATTCCTTGAATGACCATGAACAAGGCACATAATCCCGTGACTTAGTTCCCCATCTCTAATTGGAGGTTAAAAAAATCTCCTTCCCTCATTAGTCTTTTAAAGGTAAATTTACTGTTTGAGGTGCTCAGGTGCTATGGTGGGTAGCATATAAGAACATAGTGTGATACAGGAGGGCCAGGGAGCAGTGGTAGAGGGGAAATATATAAGCCTTAGGCTAATTAAGATGTGGTTCCCTGTAGACTAGGGAGGGTTGCTACAGGTTAATTGGAGCACCTGTAGTCAGTTAAGGCCCTGTCAGGAACGTAATAAAACCCCCTGCTTCAGGCAGTTGGAGGAAGAGGAGGAAGGAGAGTGAGTTGGAGCTTGGACGTGTATGTGAGATTTGAAAGACCAGAGAACCAAAGTAAGGGAGACCCTGCTCCTGCGTCTAAGGACCGAGGGTAACTCCACCCTCGGGGGAAGAGGGAAAGAGACCCACAAGGGTTGAGAGGGGCTGGGACTCAGCAAGGAGCAAACCCAGACCCCTCCCCTGTTTCCCTCCTCTACCACCTTCCCGGGCCACTAGTGGGGCCCTCAGCGCCCAAGAGCAGGGGCAAGGGGTGGCGTCTTAGCCACCCCCCCCCCCCCCTCAAGAAAAGCGCAGGACCCACCATACGAACATCTGCCATCTTGTCACAATAGGTAGAGAAGAGCAAATCTTACCCATTGCATTGAGAATCCTTCCATGTTTTTAAGGATCTATGTGCAGCACAACAATATTGTTGATCCAACAGGTTTGTGTATAAGTTATCTTTCATATCTGATATAGCTATGGTAAAATATCTCCTGTTGCATTTTGTTGGGGGTGTTGTCAGTGGAACCAACCTATGCAGGGAATTTTTCATCCTGTTTTTTTTTGCACAGGAGTTCCTTCAGGCCTTAATAACTTATCTAATTCCTGGTGATTAGGTTTGTAAAACTGTCTGCAGAAGCTAAGCTCTTCCCTTCCGTAGTAAGGGACATGAGATCATTGATGAAGGATGCATGAGCATTGTTTAAATAAATGAAAAGCATCAGTCTATAATTTATTGCCACATGTATTTTTAATTGCCAGTGTAACCCAGTTAACGTGAATACTCTGCTAAATTGCAATTAAAGCATCTAGTTTATATAAAGCAAGTAGACTGTTTTGATTCCTTCACACACCATACAAGCATGAATATGTGTTAGTGGGCTTTGTACACTGTATATATCCCCTGATGTGTATCTAAATTTAAATTGAAAATTATGCTCTCTAAAATGTAATTCTGGGAATCAAGCTCAGCTGCTCAAGCAACCCAAACTGCACTTGCCCATTGGATAGTCTTTGTGTCTTTGGGCTGGTTTTGGAACGCGTTCACAAGCTTTCCTACCCATGCCTTTTGTAATAAAATGGGCTGCATTTTGGAAGCTTGGTTGTAGCTGTATTATCCATAGATAATACTGTGACCGTGTACAGGAATGTCCGCCCTCCTTCTAGAATCTGTCTACTTGGAAATCTAACTTTGTTTTTCTTTTTTTCTCTGTTATTGTTTACTTGATGTTCTTGTCCCTTTTTTGCCTCTGTTTTGCTCAGGTGGCTTCGGTGCTGCTCCAGTGTTTGGCAGCCCTCCCACTTTCGGGGGGTCCCCTGGGTTTGGAGGGGTGCCAGCATTCGGTTCAGCCCCAGCCTTTACAAGCCCTCTGGGCTCGACGGGAGGCAAAGTGTTCGGCGAGGGTACAGCTGCAGCCAACACCGGAGGATTTGGGTAAGCCAAAGAGGGTCTAGGGACTGGGAAATCAGTGTTCTTGTTCTGTCTGAAACTGTTATGCTTCATTCTGTATCCAATCGATTCTGCAAATAAAGAAGGGTCTAGGGATCTAGGGTTGATCAGTGAGCAATGGGCTTCCTCATTAGAAAAGCCCACCCGAAAGGGAAACAGCAAAAAACAGTATTTTATGATTCCGACCATGCTGGCCCTAATGAAAGTAACAGGTTCTCATTTTAATTTGGGAGCTATCAAATTGAACCCTGGAATACAGAAGTGAGAAAGACCTAGGCCATCCAGCCCACGTATCTGAGTGCTGGTTTGTTTCCTATTTGCACTTTTGTTAGTGTGCATTCCAGTCTAGTTCTAAATGTGCCAAGCAAGGGGGCTTGGAATGATAAATTTGTTTAATCTCTAAAATCAGTCCCACTTTTGGGGTGGGGGAGAGATTTTGAGAGGAGTTCAATATGATAGCTCATCCCTGCACAGACCCTACTAGTAATATGTGGTCGATTCCAGAGATGGAATACTGATTTTTTTACCTTTGATCACTTACATGGCACTGAAATCTTACCTTGCAGCAGACAGCACTTTATTTATTCCCTGTTCCACCGAACAAGTACATGGTTTCAAACCTTGTGAAGCTGCAAATGTTCCACCCCACAATTTAGAGTTGCTGGTAGATACCTAGCTTTCAAGGCGACCCTTTCCTGTATGTACACATCCCATAATAATAATCAGTCCCAATCGTTTTCTGCAGGGAAGTCTTGGAGAACTGTCTGTCGCAAGATCCAGTGAAAAAACCACCCAGCCTTTATTTTTTGCACTCTGTTGCAATCCCCTCAATCTCAGTGTTTGCATATCTCACAAGTGTCTGCATTGGGTTCAGAGAGGAACCACCTTTACATAATGCACCTCCGTATTTTCCATCTTCAAGATGGGTTTGCAAATGTTAAGTAGTTAATTCTCAGCACCTTCATGGGGCGGTCAGTTAGGTGTTCTCCAAGGCCCACCGTATTCCATGGCAAGCTCATTGTAAATTCTGCTGCAAGATCCCTGAATTCTGTAGTACTGCAGTGCAGCGGATAAGCTAAAAATGGAGGGGTTTATTCAAATCTAAAAGCAAACACAAGGAATACTGCACTAACTGTATTTAATTGGATATTAAACTCAATTTATGTTGCTCTGCCATAGTGCTTCCAGTTGCTATTGTGCTGCAGAATTTTGTATTGAAAACACACGCACCAAATAGCTAATGTCAGCAGCACTGAAATTTCAAGTCCCATCATTAGGATTCAGAGTTAACATCTCATTTTCAGGAATGTAGCTATTCCCATCTTAATGAGAGTTCTTGTTTAAGGAATTGAAGACTTGGGAAGCAAGCACTTCAATGGCTTGCACTCCATTTTCTTCACAACCTTAGAAGCTAGAGACTTGGGCAGCTTTGAAAAGCTTATTCCAAGAGATAGTGTCCCTATTTAAAACAAAAATAAAATGGGAATTGGGTGTCCAAATTCCCTAGGAAGCATTGAAATCCCACCCTAATTGGCTTAAATCAGCTGTGCCCAAACTTTTCCTGTCAACCCCTTCTTCCCCCGCAGTAGTGGAATCTGTCTGCGCCTCCTCCCCCCACCATTATTGCAAGGCGTTGGTGGGACGGACGGACAACAGAGATAGGTTGAGAAGCTGAAATGCAGGTAATGTCATTTGCCCAAGGTGTTGGAGGTAGGATTAGTACTCTAGGATTAGTACTCAGCTCCTTTCAGTCTTGTGCTCAGCCCATTAGACGGTGCTGCA
Organism: Trachemys scripta elegans; assembly: GCF_013100865.1. Taxonomy (NCBI): domain Eukaryota; kingdom Metazoa; phylum Chordata; order Testudines; family Emydidae; genus Trachemys; species Trachemys scripta. The sequence continues at coordinate 15,738,566 of NC_048314.1, forward strand.
AAATCAGTCATGTGGTTAGTTGCATCATTTCTCAACAGTTTACATTGCTTTGAGGAAGTGCAGCAAAAAGCAGCTTCTGTTTCTTGATACCTGCAAAGTTCTTTATCAAATCTAAAGACAACTTGGGATGGGGACAGGCCTTCACTGTCACCACCTTAATGTCAACTCCCTCTAAATTCTCAATCTCGCAGTGACGCTGCATGAGAAAATCCCCGAGAATCTGGGAGAGGAGTTTGGTCACAACCAGATTGATAGGTTAAGGTCTCCAGCTCTAGAAATAGAACTTACGCCGTTAAAGTAAAGTCAATGGCAATGACTTGTAATTTTTCTATTTTTTGTATTCTTACCTTGCCTAGTCTTTTTCAACAGCCTGTAAGTAGTAGCTGAAAGATTGAGGCAGTTAAACCACAGGTTTCTTTGTTGCTAATTTTACGTCCAGTTCTTTCCATAGCTAGTAGAGATGGTTTATTTGATAGAGGCACACAGCCTGGGGAGACAGAACAGTCATAAAAACCTTGTCAACCACTGGCCCTTCCTCCCCCTCTTAAAAAATACTAAGAAAAGCAATATCACATTTCATTTACAATCAAGAGCCAAAGCCATCTGCAACTAGCCACGTCAACAATCTTATTCAGGGCTATAAGTGGCTAGCAGGCTTAAGTGTTGAAAGGCAAAGTGACCGAAATGCCTGTCTGAATCTAATACCATATATGGAAACTACCTGCATAGACAACTGTCTCTTAAAGAGAGCAAGGCAGAGAGGATTACTTTTCTTTATCAAGAGAATTGCATGCAGCACTTCTGCAAGGGCTGTCTCTTTTCGAGATGTATGTTTTGATGCTTCAAAGAATGTACCCTTGATCTGAATGGATGGAGAAGTGGATTAATTCACTGTCGGTTCAGATTGAGCTTCACAAATGAATGGGGCTTGCTGGGCTCAGCCTACTACCTACTTGACATTTTATCAGCATCAGGAAACAGGCACACTGTTTAACTTGACTGGCATCGCTGGCTGGCTGCATTACTCCGTGCTGAGGTGCATTATCAGAGCTTTGTGATGAGAAACTTGGATAGCTCATGCCCACACTATTCCCAGTTCCAGATATTGTATCTGTGGTATAAGCCCATTGTTTTCAAGCATAAATATAACATACAAAATTGTGAGAGGGTGTTGGTGCCAGTGAGAACCATGTTAGATGGAATTATCATGGCATTTCATTGATGTGATACTGGCGGTGGTGGGTTATTTTTAAAAAGGAAATATTTGCCTGTACAGTGCTTGGTTGGATGGGGTGAGTGGGGAAGGGTAGATCTGCTTTCTCTCTATAAAGCTACATTTGAGTATCATTTTTCAGACAGACTGTGTCCCCCAAAGCTATAAAGTTAATAATTGTTCTAATAGGTAAAGTGAGAGAAGTGTCAAAGGCAAGGAGAGGTTCAGGAAGGAAGCAGAATGATGCATACTTCAGAATAGAAAGGAGAAGGAAATAAGGCTGGAGAAGACTTTATGGAAGGGCTGTATTGTTCACTGAATAAGGCACTGCCCTGGGAATCAAGAGACTGGGTTCCAAATCCTGTCTGTGTCATACCCCTTGCTGTGTGACCTTGGGCAAATCACACAACCTCTCTGTCTCTGTTTTCCCCCTCTGTAAGATACAGTAATGATGCAGAATTTTTGAGATGGATGGATAAAAAGTGATGGTGGTGGGGGTGATTTATTATATTCCCCATGATGGCAGGAGTTGGGATTTCGTGGAATGAAAATGCACCACAGTTGCTTGTCATGTGTTAAGTTAAACTTTTTCTCCATGTGCTCACTTCTTGTTTCCTCTGAAGGGCAGATGGGCAGAAGGGTGGTTGTAGTACTGTGCAAAATTCTTAATAAAACCAAGAAATAAGCATCTCTCAGTGAGTGGGTATATAATAAAAGAGGTTCTGTGGGCTTCAGGGGGTGCTACTTTCAGGGAGGTGGGGGCAGACACGTGGTCTTCCTTTATTGAGTGATGAAATATTTGTGTTTTCTCTTTGAATTGCAGTTTTGGTGGCACCAGTAACAATACTGCATCATTTGGCACCCTGGCAAATCAAAATGCTCCTACATTCGGGTCGCTGTCCCAGCAGACTACTGGTTTTGGCACACAAAGCAGTGGATTCTCTGGCTTTGGGTCAAGTGGAGGAGGTATGAGGAGCTGAAATGTCCCTGTCAGAGAGTGAAGTGGGAGAGACCTAGCATATCCCTGTGCCTGTCCTTCTCAGAACTCAGCCGTGACGCTTGCTCCCATTGCTTGTTGGGGTTTACGAAACTGGGCGTGGGAGAAGAATTGAGAGGTGTATTTTTCCCCTTTTGGATTACAATAAATGCCTATTTCAGTTTCCTATTTGGTTTTACCGCAAATTTGAGAGAGCGAAGGCTAAACAGGCATCAGGTGGATCTCTGCCCAGAAATCTTACCTGGCAGAATCCAAGAGAACACAGCCAGCCCTGAGGGGCCCTGAGCCTCGCCACCCGGGGCTGAAGCACCTGAGCCAATGTAGCTTTGTAGGGGCCCGTGTGGTGGGGAGCCCCAGGCAATTACCCTGCTTGCTACCCCCTGGCTTTTACGTGCAGAAAAACAGTTGTGACACGGGGGGGGGAGGGGGGCGTGGAGTTTTTAGCATGTTGGGGGGGGGGCTCAGAAAGAGAGATTGAGAACCCCTATTCTAAGGGAATATGGGAGGGTGACCATACTATGTGTCGCATGCATTCTTTAGGCCTTTAACAATAATCCTTCTTTAATCTTGCATTTCTCTCAGGCTTTGGCTTTGGACCATCTAACTCGTAAGTACCCATCACTGCCTTGTATCTGATTTTCATTAAACACATAAAAAGAACTAGAATAGAAATGCTAGATGATGTGTGAAAGGAAGCTTTGGAAAGCACACTAAAATGCTAATCCTAGTTGAAATTTTAAGCAGTAAAGGAGGATGCTTATTTCATTCATTCTCGTTTCTCCTTTTAATAGTAATATACACAGCTCAGTATCTAGATGGCAAGTTTCTTGATCGTGTCCTTTCCTATGTAGTTAACTGGAAATTCTCTTTTACAGGGGATTATGTAGTACTTTTTTCTCTTGGTCGCAAAATGCATAGTAGGGATAGGTAAATATTTATCCCCATAGTAGAAATGGAAATATGGTGCAAAATACTAGATCATCTTCCTGATCTAAATGAGGCTTTGTCTAGTGGTTAGAGTACTCTTTGGAGGCAAGACTCCTATTTCTATCCCCACTCTGCCACTGAGTTGCTGGGTTGCCTTAAGCAAGTCATTTAAACTTTGTGCTTCTGTTTCCCCATGAGTAGAATAAACATAAGCATATCTACTTAACAGGTACGTTGAGACAGTGTTGTTAAAGCTCTCTCAGATCCTCAGTTGAAAGGTGCAGGAAGTGCCAATGCGTTCTATTAAAAAGCTTCCAGTGGCACGTTGATTGGGATGGAGGTTCTTGGACGCTTTAGAGATTTTCTAGATTGATCTAGATGAAGAGGAACTCTCGCTTTCACTGTTGTGTTGTGCTGCTGTTTCACAGATCCACCTCTGGGTTTAGTGGTTGGAGAAGCTGAGAGGGGATGTTCATGAGCCCCTTCCACCCACGCTGTCGTCAGCCAAGTTAGAGCTGCTCCGTTTGTGAATCCTCTTCACGCTCAAGCATCAGATCATCTTTCCTTTGAAATATCAATTCTACTTCCTTTTTTTAAAAACCCTTAATGCTGATTTTTATGCAATAGTTGTTCTTGCTCTTTAATAAACTGTTTTATCTGCTTCACTGTGGTTTGTGTGGAAGAATTTTTCAGCATGTATCCAGAAAAAAACAAGCTTGCATTATACCAGCTCCATTTGGATTGGATATAGATGCTGTGAAAGGATGCCTCTTGTCCAGCCCACTTATGTAAGAGAGAAGGGGCTGTATTGGCCAAATTCAGCCCTTGGTCTAAACCAGTGCAGCTTTCATTGAAGTAAATGGAAGTCAGTCTTTTTTTTTTTTATGACGGGGCTAGTATATTTGACCCATCAAGTGACAGCTGTGCATGCTCACCTCACTGAAATGCCAAGAATCATGGGTCCAGTCTGAGCCTGCTGGGGAAGGAGAAAGTCAGTTCAAATGAGAAATTAGGAGAGTACAGCACAAATACTGTTAGCGGCCATGCTCAATAAAGTGGTGGGGAGCCAGGGCTCTCTCCTCTTCATCTTTATAGTAGGCTTTGCAAAAAATGATCACAATTGAGTACAATTTTTATAGGGAAGACTTTTGGCCTTTGTATTAAAATATGAAATCCATCTAGAAGCACTAATGCTTTTCATCTTATGGCTTTGGGCATTGGATCTCCCTGTCAGCTACACTTTTACCAACCTCTGTGAGATATTTTTCTTAGTGGCGCTCCGCTCCAGTCAGTAACATTTGTGAATTTGTCTTGTATGTGTTTACTTGAAAATATTTAGCAAATGTTTTTAAAGCATGCCTTGAAGGCATCCAGAAAAACATTTTCTCTCTATTTTAATGCATCTGACCTCGATGAAACCCCCAAGTGATGTAATGGATTTTCTCTGCACTATGAAAGATGCGTTTGAAGTAGCAGCTTGATATTAGTTTGATGTGTTGTACTTCCCCCGAGGAGGGTCTGTATAAGGATAGTTAAGTACTAGAATAGGCTTCTAAGGGAGTTGCAGAATCCACGTCTTTGAAGGTTTTTAAGAACTGTTTAGACAAACACCTGTCAGGGATGGACCAGGTGTAGATGGTCCTGCCCTTCCAGACATACATTTCTATTGTTCTGTGGCTGGTGTTGACTTTATTTTTACTGCATGTAGTTAAGGCAGTATCTCATATCAGCAGTCCCCTGAAAAACCCGTTTTCAGGGGTTCATAACTCCAGTTGACATGCAGTCCTATCAGTTGACTCTGCTTCCCATCCCAGCTGTGGAAGGTGACTCTCGTGTGTTTCTACAGTGACACCCATTTGTCAACTAGGAGTGACGTTGGGTAAGTTCAGTTTAAAGGGACAGTCATAGAAATGCAGGGTTTGTAATTTAATGTGTATAAGAAAGAGGGGAAGCTTTTGTTAGATGTGGACAGGCTTTTTATGAAGCTGTAAGCACTGCAGCTCTACTCACACCCTGCATTTCACGACCCACACCAGGTGAAGTAGCACTGTTTTAGCCCCTCTAGTACTAAAGCTGAAGTTCCAAACTAATAAGGAGATAAGGTACTATCAGAGAGCTTAGAGCATGGCATCCTTGTATAGTGTGCTCCTTGTCTACACCCAGTCTCACCAAGCCTAATTGTGCTGCTGCCGTCCCTGTGGTTTCCTTCATACTTATAAATAGAAGCTGGTTTGGCCCAAGTGGTTGACCTTAAATTCTTTGCATTAATCCTCCATCGCTGTGGCATGTGACACCTCCTAGCAAGGCCGTATCAGCTGTGCTCCCCCAGATAGCTAACAAATCACTTGCTATGAAGCAGATTGGCTTGGTAAGAATGTGAGGCTGGCATGTTAAGCCATTTAGAGTTCCCTTTTTAGGATGATGGGAGCAGTTGGGAGTCGTCCCTGCTCTTGCTCAGTACCTGTTTCGCTCCTTTCCCAGTGAAAGTGGAGTGGCAAAAGGATTGCTTCAGGCTTCCATTAAAAGAAAACACCTGTGGTTTTATCCTGAGTGCAGCAACCCCACAATCTTAGTGATCATCTGCTGGAGCGAAATGGGTGGCGCCCAACACCTGAGAGGGTAGACCTCCAGTTTAGCAATGTAAGAAGCAGATTAGCACAAAGAAGGCTGTGATTGATCCTTGGCTTGCAGGAATTACGTGCATTTTTATTGGCTGGCTCGACGGCTTGGCAACTGTATATGGAGCCTTTCACTTATAGCTCAGTGCACTTCAAATCCAACCCAGGCTGGTAGTCGCCGAAAGTCATTACCATTTGACAGCTGTTAGGTGTCCTGTCTGTGAGCTGATGGCTTCTGTCCAATTTCTAGTGGGCAGGTGTTCACATCAGAGAATAAAGTTACTATCCCAGTTGGCACCCTTGTTGGCAGTCCTGCCAAAGACGCCAATGACTTAATGGCACTTGAACTTCCCTAGTTCTATTGCCTCAGATTGGCTAATCCTTAAATAGCCATTAAGCTCAGGAGAGCAAGTCACCCCAGGGATGCCTTGAAAGGTGACCTGCAAAGGGAGATCAACTGTGGTTGTGCTTTTGTTTTTTATGATGGAGAAAGGCAGTCTGAAAAGTTTTTGTCAAAGGTGGTGTTTGTCTGCTTTGTTTTTTACCTTAGATATTCAAGTCTCTTTTTCTTGTGCAGTATTCTGAATCCTAGGCAGAGGGGTCCCAACGGTATCTGCGAATGGTATTCAGCTATCTGCACAGACAGTGACAAAATGGGTTATAGACTGAAAAATAAGACTATGCCTCCTTGGTAAGATGCAATGATGTGATATAGACTCTTCCTATCAGTATATTTGAAGAGGGTGTCCAGCCAGGCTGGGGAGAAACCAGGCTGGGTATTCCTTTTCTAAGGTCTATAACAAAGAGGGGGAAAACCTTTTTTTGAAGGAGGCTCTTGTTACATCATAAAGATGCACAAAAGACTCCAACAAAATTATTTTCATTTCACCTTTAAATGCTGTATTGCATAATGTGTGCTATCCCATTTCTACTCTAGTTTGTTTAAAATACTAAATCCCTGCCTACGATAAAGCGCTTCTGGATACATCTCTGGATAGTCAAGATCAGAGGAAGTTTGGGCACCTGTCAGGTATGAGATGAGGGGGGAGTATTGAACCATCTGTCTTTTGCTGGGGGAGCCGAACTTACCAGGAGACTGGCCTGTAGTTTTAAATGCAAAACCTCCTTCTCTAGTCATAATGGAGGAGGGAGAGCCTGGGACAGGTTTACATGCCTTGGGAGGCAAGTTGCTGTTTGTCTTAAATGTTCCAGTCGCTCCTTTCCTTGGTGTACAGGAAGCCATGGTGTTTCTGGAGTTCAGTAGGAACCAGTCTCATCTGGCCGCTCCCAGCAACTGCTGGGAGAAGGTGTGACATTGCTCCAACTACCCACTTTTGTGAGAGCCATTCCACTACCTTATAAATAGAAACCCATCCAGACAAGGGCCTTGACCAGAGATTCCCAGCATTGTTTTCAAACCTTGGAGGGATTTGTGAGGCCTAAAGCAAGAGCAGATTTTCAGACCAAGTCACACTTGAGTGGGTGGGGGGCAGGTGTTGCTGACTGTTTCTGGTGAGCTGTAGCCTCAGAATTCGGCCCCACTCCCCTCATACTACATAGCAACACCTGATGAATCCTGAGTGTTACCTCCACTCCCTATCTGTTCCCAAGTGCACTGATGTCACATATATACCCAGGACGGGGGTTTCTTAAGGAGGTAGATTGCTGCTCGCTGTGCCAGGCCGATTCATAACTTCCTTCTCTGGCGAAGTCACAGGCTCCCAATCTCCTCCCTCTCTCCCCCTCCTGCCCCTCACATCCTCAAGTGGTTGTCAGAAGACTCCAACCTATGACCCACTTACAGATATGCCCCTGAACCATAATTGCGACAATACTGTGTTTATAACTGGCTTCAGCTGAATTAATAGGCTCCCAGGAGAGTGTCACTAAGGTCTCGACCCCTGGGGAGGGGGGCTCTGACACTTTCTTCCAGGTGCACCTTCCTAAATCTGCAGGTACCAGGCGGAGTTCACCCATGGCAAATACTCTGAATTCATGTCTTTGTGGAAGCTAGTTCTTAAACAGGTGGCCAAGGAGGCAGGAGGGAAGCACCAACTGGAGGAGTGGGTGTGAGAAGAGTATTGGATGGGAGGAGATGTCTTATTGCCCCACTTCGCTACTAAAAGCAACCTGGTACGGTTCAGCTTTAAGGTAACTCTTAAACATCGGTTAAGCCTGTGATCACGCTGCAGGCACCACCAGTGGCAGCAGGGATATTCCAACGTTGAGGGGACCTTTCTAGGTCAGGTCATGAAATATGGAGCTGGGGAATTTTGCTCTTGAGATCAGCGAGGCTCTGATTTCACCCCTAGTGTTCCAGGTTTGAGCCACCACACCACATTCTAATTCTAGATATCACAACGGTCCTTCCGCCGGGAGAGCTGAAACTCTCTGTTAATGCCACTGTTGAGTGACATACTAGTCTAGAACCCAGGGGAAGGGCAAGGAACCACGTCAGCTGGGAAAAGTAGCTTATTGCTGCTGTCTGTTCCTGTTTTCCAATTCACATGCCGTCTCCTCTAAAGCTCCATTTCACCCGGGGGATCCCTGGAGCCAGGCATCTGGCGCTCCAGTTGCGCAGCCTGTGCTAAACCATGGGGAGCTCAGATGCTACAGCAATGGGTGTAGGATAAGAACCTAGACAGATCAGACTTCAGCGCACGTGAACAGGCGAGTGGGGGGTGTCCCATGGATGAGATTCCCTCCATCTCAGACGTTTGCCATTCACACGTAGTAGAAGAAACCAGCTGCTTTCAGGAGCTGGTGCTCTGCCCTACTTTGTTTTTCTCAGCCCTTGCTAATTTATTTGATCCTAAACCAGGCAGCTGGAGAGAGTCGACCAGTATGTCAGGGAGGGCAGTGCCAGGGAAGACAGGAGCGGAATACTGAGTTTAGAGCCTTAAGGAATAACTTTGTTCTGCTCTTGTAGCTGTAGGGCCAGGTTTTCCAGTGCTCGGCACTCCATGTGTCTTTTGAAAATCTGTCCCTGAGTGTGGATGCTGGAGCAGCTTTGAAAACCTGTCCCGGGGTGTCGTCCTGGACTCAATTTGGATTCTAAATAGTATTCCCAGCAACGCGGGAAAAGATTGAGATCTTGTTCTGGGCGCGCTCAGGCCCTGTGCACTGTTTTATTTGGAGTTTTGTTTTTTGATTTTAGTTCTCAAGGAGATAAGGGACCAATAACCCTCCTGGAGCCAGGCCTAGCAAATTCCGTAAAGACACGGTGTAAACGTCCACAAACAGGTCAGTGGGCCCCCTGCTTTTCTGATACCAGATCCCAATCACCTTTAGGTTAACCTCTTATTCCAGTCCTAGACCTCTACCTAGCGCTGCCAACACACGTCGTTACTGACCGTATTCTATCCTACCTGCCATTCCAGCCCTGGGTCACTTCCACTATCAGCCCCTCCAGCTCCTTTCTAATCATGAGCAAAGGTCAATTTGCATTTGGGTTCCCAGAAGTCTGATTAAACCTCTGCACCATTCAGGCCGTGGCTGTATAATGCCTCCTGTCTGAAGCTATCGCCCCATGCCTTCTGCTGGCAGTACGTGGCTGGTGTCTGAGAAGATGATACACGCATCCATCCATGTTCTTGGTGCCAGCGTTGGGTCTGTTGTTTTTTCCCTGAGCTCCAAACGGTTCCTGAATGAAAACTAAAGCCCTTCAGCAAAGAGGAATCTTTTGATCGGGCGGCTCTGCTAATTGCTGAAGCTAAATAACAAGGCCACTTACAACTACATTCCTCTACTGTGGAATCTGAGCAAGAGGGGGGATGCTAGGCATGGGACAGGCAGGAAAGCCACTAAGGGTTGGAGGAGGGGTGAACCACCTACCTTCCTTGGTTATACCTACCACGTGCACATCAACTCGAGCTGCAGAGCCAGAACCACAGAGCAGTGCTGCATGGATTTAACATAGGCCACGTCTCCAAAGACCTCCACTGCTTAGCAAGGACCACAGTGGGATGCACCCTTCAATGGGAAGTCCGAGATGGCTGCCTGGCTTCCAGTAGTGACAGCGATGGCTGGACGGAGTTGCACTTTAATTGGCTGCAGAGCTCAGGGGTGAGTGGTCATTGGAAATGGACCCTTTGACCTGCACTCTCTAGTTTATAACCCCAGCCACGTGATACTGGGATCCAGTGGCAGCACTGCTCCCGCTGGTGTTGCACTGTCCGGGGGTGGGGGAAGTGAAGTGCTGTGGTTAACTCAGCAGCTAGCGCTGCCTTCCCTCCCACTCCCCGTACTATGGCTGCAAGCTGGACACGAGGCCTTCACTGGTACTCGCACGCTAGTAGCCCTCGAAGGACGATGCAGCTGCGGTGAGGCAAGGATTTGGGTTGTCGGTTTGTAAGGTGGCCCAGGTGACATTTTATTCAGCACTTCCCCTTAGCTTTCATGCATCTTGCCCTTGTGCATTGCTCCCCGTGTTGCATACAAGGAAATACTGTCCTGCATGAGGCCTGGGCAGGAGCGTGGCTCCTCGTATCAAGGGAGTTTTCATGGCGGGATAGATGTCAAGTGGAGCCACCGGGCTGGAAGGGGAGGCAGCAGCTCAGAATTTATAGACAGAACTGTGATTCAGCAGCAAAAGGACCCCTCTCTTCCCCCCCCCCCCCGCCCCTTGGCAGAAGCAGTGCAGCTTGGTCGGAGGCGTGTTTAACCTCCCGGGGGGATGCTAATCTCTAGCCCATGCACGTGTGTACGTTCAGCATGTTTTGTGGGGGAGCGTGAGAGGATGAGGGACCTTCGGGAAGCTCTTGTGGAGACTGTCCTGTAAATGTCTCCCTTGGCATCGCAGGGTTATTGCTGCCTCCCTGGCTGACTTGCTCCCATGCCAAATGAGGAGGGGAAGGGCACCAGCAGACGTCTCTAGCCTAGCCACAGGGATCCTGCCCTATGACTCCCCTCTCCTGGGAGAGGCTTTTCTGTCAGTCTCAGCTAGAACTAGGGCTGTCTCCTTTTTAATTAAAGCAAACTGTCGGCTCCCACACTGAGGACTTGAGATGACTAGGCTACCCTGGCTGGAGAGGGAACAACTGTGACCTCACGAGGAGCAGAGAAGATGAGGATGCTAGGATTAGCGTGATGATGATGTCCTAAGGCAAATCCAACCAGAGCTCGCTCTCTGGTTTTATTTGCAGGTGGGGGGAGGTTTGGGCTTCCAAGTATTTTGGCTGTAAATGAGCCTGAAACCTCCAAAATCAAAGAATAAGCCCCAGGTTGATTTTTGTGGGGAGGGGCCTGAATTACCCCCAAACTATAAATTGATTGAGGTTCAGATCTGACTCTTGAGTGACCTGGACAGCATTCAGACTGTGCCATAATCCAAGACCTGGGGAGAGGTGTTTGGGGGAGGTTGGTTTGTTTTTTGTTTTTTTTTAGTATTGTTGCAGGAAGCCAAAGGGCTCAAGTTATTACTTCCCCATAAAAAAACTGGCTCTATTATAAAGGTGACGCACCAAGGTTTAGCTTGGGAGAGTCGGGTGGCAAAATTAGAGGTTATTCGTGCCACTTTTTTTAGTTAAGTGCACAGAACTCACAGCACTCCGAATTAAAGATGCAAACCATCTCTGTACTTTATGGAAAAGCGTTTGTTTTAAAACGTAACAACATTGGGAAGTAAAAGCAACATCTGCAGGTGATGCACGTCAGAGGTCACCACGGTGCAAGACGGCAGAAGACACAGCCCAGCCTGTGACAGCAGATGGAAGTTCACTGAAAATGGTTCTGAGCAGCGCCATGGAGATAAATAGGAAACTTCTGCTAACAACTGAAGAGTAATAAAATCTGAGGCATTATTCCACTTAAAAAAAGGGGCCATGAAATTACGAATCAAAGTGGTGAAGAACAGAAACTAGGCTCACCAACTTCAACGCCCCCTACCCCCATGGGCTGCGGGGAGGGGAAGTGTCTGTTCGTTAAGAGTGGAGGCACTGCACAGAGAGCCTATAGTCAGTTCAGTTTATGGTGCAGGTGTCTGGCCACATGGCCAATCCCCATGCCATCTTCTGTAACCAGTGACTGGACTGCAATTCTACTTTCCCTGACAGCATGTCTGGCCACGTGAACAGGACTAAGACTGCTCTGGCCTGGAGCACTATTGTTACCGGTGACCTTGAAGGAAAATAAGTGTTTGGTGAGAGCTGGAACCTATGAGTTGGACGAGGCTGCTACACATTTCTCCGGCACCAGCCAGGGCTCTCAAATGCTCGAGGGACCTGCCGACTCCTGACATCAATTGCTAAAGGTGACCCTGCAGCATTTGATGTAAATGACACATCCAGCCTTGCGATCGTCCTTCCTTTTCACGTCTGGTGCTCATGCTGGCCTCTGACTTGCATTTTCATTTAGCCCAGTGACGGGGGGAGTCCTGGCATAGAGCTTTGCCTCCTTTTTCACATGGCTTCTAGTCACACATACCACTACCACCTGACCCCCTGACTACTTCTCTAACCAGAGGATCCTGTCTGATCTTGGTGGGCTGATGGATTTTGTTTGTTTTTCTGCTGGGCTTCTCAACCTTGGCAATGAAAAAAGAGTGTTGGGCCTTTTTTTTTTTTTTAAAGATGCCAGGGGGATTTAGGGGTTCAGCAATGAATACTACAGTTGCCTCTGCTGCTCTTTTTCCCCAATTCTCCTAGGGAAATATCTGGACTCTTCTACACATAGAGCAAGTGATTGGAGCCTTTCACCTCCTTAAGTGTGTAGCCCAAAGCAGCTGTTGATAGACTGGTATCTTCCCCCTTCCCCCCCCACTCTCCCCCCCCCAAAAAAAACAAAACCCTGGGACAGCTAAATTTAACCTGCTATCAGCATGTAAGGCTGGAGAGTTTCCACTGTGGAAATGAATCCCACTTGGAACCTGTCTTCTCTTCTGTTCAGTCTCCATCCCTGCAAATTCCTGTCACTAAGCCACAGCCTACAAAATACTTTATCCCCATCTCCTCCCCAGCCGCATACTCATATGTGTCCTCACGTTCATGCTTTGCTTTTACCTACATGCTTGTTCAATATCATGATACTCGCGCTCAGTCTCAGGTACATGTCCATACAGCCAATAGCTTCCTGTACACACATACATGGTGCATACCTTGCACACGGCCTTGGAATAGTGAGAGAGATCCTCTGGCCCTCAAATGGTTGGCTGCAGCGTACAGAGTATAAAGGTGCTTGCTGTACTGATTGCTCAAGGAGCCCAGGGAGAGAAGCAGGGTGTTTGAGGATAGAAGGTTTAGAACTGAAGGCCTGGTCTCTTTGTCCTAGTGCCACATGTGTCTGCTGCCATAAGAACGGCCATACTGGGTCAGACCAAAGGTCCATCCAGCCCAATATCCTGTCTACAGACCGTGACCAATGCCAGGTGGAGTGAACCTAACAGGTAATGATCAAGTGATCTCTCTCCTGCCATCCATCTCCACCCTCTGCAAACTTTGCCACCTCATTGTTTACCCCTTTCTCCAGATCATTTATGAATAAGTTGAATAGGATTGGTCCTAGGACTGACCCTTGGGGAACACCACTAGTTACCCCTCTCCATTCTGAAAATTTACTATTTATTCCTACCCTTTGTTCTCTGTTGAGGTGTTCTTTCCACCACAGGAATGTTAAATGTTGTTATATTATGGTCACTATTTCCAAGCGGTCCTGTTATAGTTACCTCTTGGACAGAATCCTGCGCTCCACTCAGGACTAAATGGAGACTTGCCTCTCCCATTGTGGGTTCCTGTACCTGCTGCTCCAAGAAGAAGTCATTTAAAGTTTCGAGAAATTTTCTCTCTGAATTTTGTCCTGAGGCAACATGTACTCAGTCAATATGGGGATAATTGAAATCCCCCCACTATTATTGAGTTCTTTATTTTGATAGCCTCTCTAATCTCCCTTAGCATTTCATCGTCACTATCACTGTCCTGGTCAGGTGGTCGATAATAGATCCCCACTGTTATATTCTTATTAGAGCATGGAAATACTATCCATAGAGATTCTATGGAACATGTGGATTCATTTTTACTTCATTTGATTCTACATTTTCTTTCACATATAGTGTGTCCATT